>NW_024082210.1:0-20499 GCF_003009895.1 Hyaena hyaena | reverse complement strand
TTATTTCTAGGAGAGAGAGAGAGACAGCGTGAGCAGGGGAGGGTCAGAGAGAGAGGGAGTCACAGACTCCGAAATAGGCTCCAGGCTCTGAGCTGGCAGTCAGCACAGAGCCCGACGCGGGGCTCAAACCCACGAACCGTGAGATCATGACCTAAGCGAAAGTCGGTCGCTTAACCGACTAAGCCACCCAGGCGCCCCGGATTCTGCCTTTCTAACCAGCTTCTAGATGATGCCACTACTGCTGACCTAAAGACACACTTGAAGTAGCAAGGCACCACATAACACTACCTCTATCCTCAAGGAACTCATAGTCTGCCAAGGCAGATAAGCCACATGCCTGTGAGATAAATAAATAATTCAGGGTATCACAGAAAGTACACTGGAGTGACCTTAGCCTTGGCTCTGTTTAAGCCTACAGTGTTCAGGGGCGCCTGGATGGCTCAGTTGGCTAAGCCTGCAACTTTGGCTCAGATCATGGTCTCACAGATCATGAGTTTGGTCCCTGCCTTGGGTTCTCTGCTGTCAGCACAGAGCCTACTTCCGATCCTCTATCTCCCTCTCTGCCCCTACCCCGTGCTCTCTTCTCAAGCATTAACATAAACAAACAAACAAAAAGTACAGTGTTCAAACTTGCAAATCACTGAATCAAACTGGACCTCAGTTTCTGCAGTTGTAAAGTGAGTGACAGGATGACACCACATCCTTCTCAACTATTAAGTTTAATCTGTGATTAGAATTAAGATGCATTATACAAATAGGGGTAATTAATGTCAACTTAGACAATTTCCATTATATGTGTATAATAAGAAGAGTTATTTCTTTTTTTTTTAATGTTTATTTTTGAGAGAGAGAGAGACAGAGAGTGAGTGGGGGAGGGGCAAAAGGAGGAGGAGATACAGAATCCCAAGCAGGCTCTGAAATGTCAGCACAGAGCCCGACATGGGGCTCAACCCCACAAACTGTGAGATCATGACCTAAGCCAAAGTCAGAGGCTTAAATGAGTGAGCTACACAGGTGCTCCAAGAAAAGTTATTTCTAATAAAAATATACATTTAATGATCTCAAAAATGTGCACAAAATATTGAGTGGAAAATCAGTTTAATTAACAATATACTATCTTTTGAATTCATGGTTAATTCGAACTTTTCCTCTTTATCTTTTTCTGTATTTTCTACTATTAATAAGTAATATTTTTATAAGAAATCCCAAATCTATAAATTTTTTTAATGTTTATTTATTTTGAGGGAGAGAGACAGAGCGCAAGTACGGGAAGGGCAGAGAGAGAGGGAGACACAGAATCTGAGGCAGTTAGCACACAGCCTGACGCTGGGCTTGAGATCATGACCTGAGCTGAAGTCAGATGCTTAACCAACTAAGCCACCCAGGTGCCCCTAGAAAACCCAAATCTATAAAAGATAGTGCCCATCCTTGTCAATCTCTGGCTGTCCCAACCCCACCCAACTGCTCCCCACCTGAGCTCTGAGTTGGGGATGGCTCAGTCAGTCTATCAATACGCTTGAGGCTTCCTTCTCAGGAGTGAGCAGAATCTGGAATTTGTTTGTCCAGTGTTCCTGGAGGGAAATGGAGACCCCTGGGAATTGAGCTACCATTTCATCTAACTGGCCTCCTGCTCAGCTTCTGGTTTTCACCCTAGCTCCCTGTTGGGATAGGATCCCAGTCCTGAACCCCAGCCAAAAAAAGCTGTAGCCCTTCCTCCACTTAATTCTGGACAGCCCAGGAGAAAACCCTACTAGAAGTTACCACCACCACATCTCAGCTTCGCCAGTTACTAGATTGTCTGCTTTAGCCCACGGAGACCTCCCAGAACTGCAGTTTAGATAACAGCGCCGATAACGGGATATCCAGCAAAACCTGAGAAATTCTCCCTGAGGCCTAACACATTAGCCTGCCAAAAGCCTTCACAAATGACTTCTTTACATTCACAAGTAGACTGACTAGAGATACAGCAGCACGTTTTGCAGGCCAATTCTGTACTGACAAAAAAGCAGCTGTAGCTTCAGAGGTAAAATGCATTTGCTATTCAATCATGGTGTGAGCACACACTTTAATATCTCTACACTTACGCTATTGGATGAATTGTGATCACATAGCATCTTTGGGACTTGGTTTCCTCATCTGTAAACTGACTGGACAACTCTCAAGTCTGTTCAATTAAAATTCTAGATAAATTTCTTTACCAAGCAATTACAGTCACTTTTTAGTCCCATCCTGTTTCTCCTATTGCATTCATACTGTTAAATATAGCCATGATCTCACGTTATTTTTTTTTTTAATAGGATAGAACAATCTTTATTTTTAGACACTTCATAAGGAGGCTATCAGTAAATGAGCTCTCTAGTGGAGAAGAGAGAATGTGAAAACCAGCCTCAAGCCACCAGCAGCAGCAGCAGGTTAGCTCAGGGCCTAACCTCCTCTGCCCAGGTGGTGCGGTGGGGGTGTGTCCTCCCCTCTCTTTACTCCTTATCCTGCTGTGTCCAGATGCCACTCCGACATTTCATCATTTTCTGCTGAAAGTAGACCTTCTACAGAATCATCAAATTCTATCTTGCACTTTCTCTCTGCATGGATAACCACTGATTCTATGTGCTTACTTTATCCACTCGTTTGCAAAAGCATGGCATCGACCTGGAATCTTGTGAGGCTGCTCAATACTTCAGATTGTCATCCAGGATCTAAGTTAAGGTCCAGTCTTTTCTGCACTTCAAAGAAAGGCACGGTGTCCCTCTCTGGTGCCCTTGTCTCCTCACTGGCCACTGCTACTGGATGATGTCTCCCACTATTTTATAGTTAGTTGTACATGTGAGGTGTTTTTTTTTTTTTTTGTATGACTTCCTTGAAGACAAGTTTTATTTTGCTTGGTCCTTGTAGCTGAGCACAAAACAACATACAAAATACTCCACACTTGAGCAAACTTTGTGAAGTAACTTTTCTTTATAGTTCTTAACAGTTCCTTGCATCCTGAAAAAGTCATTTTCAAATAAAATTGGTCATTTTGAACATCAGAGCAACCTTAAGAATTCTGGCTATTTGCCAGAAGGAAAAGGGAAGTTTGCGGCAGTTATTTTATGAATTAATAGAGTCTACCTTCCTCAGAAACAACTTAGGACCGTTCACAGTGCCCCAGAATGAGCCAAAAGAGGTGGGAACTGGCAAACTTCACCTTACTGATGCTCAGAAGCCCTGAAGCTACCTCCCCAGAAAGAGAACAGCTCACAAGAATTTGTATGATAAGAATAGAGGCACCGGAGAAAGGACCAGAACATCAAGGCTTACAATAAAAGTGTCAGGCTCCTGGCCGAGCTTGAGCTGGGCTGCAGTAATTTTCTTCCTGATGAATTGGCTTCAAAGATTCCTTGGGTCTCTTGAAGAACATTTGGTAAAATATGTAAATAATAGTTTCTCTTCTTACCTCTAGTAGAGAAAAAGTGCTCTGAGACCCTAGCAGAAAAGAGAGTTGTTAAAAAATAATTATCAGAAAAAGGTAAAATCATGGCTCCCACACAGCTATTAAAATGAACATGGGTTAAATAATTTTTTTTAATCATATGATATGAGGGAACCAGAGAGATGTTATAAACCAGTTCAAAGGAAAAGTCAAAGCAGCAAAAGTTCATAAGGATTAACATACATTGTAAATAGGGCAAAACTACTTTTTCCATGTAGCAGAGGAAGTAAATCAAAATAACTGCTGGATCAGCCATAATATACGTATCTATCAGTTGCCTAGACTTACAGAGTAGCAGATTAGCTCAAAGACATTGCACTGGGCTAGAATCTGATCATCTGGAAGGGTACGCGATGCATGAGGCTGGTTTTCTATTGAAACAAGTTTTTTGCTACAGAATTTACTTGACCCAGCTCCCCTAACAGCTTTCTTTAACCTAACAGATGTCGTGGCCACGCTTTGCCAAGCAAATGGCTGCCATGTCATAATTGAATTCTCTACTGGTATCTGAGATGCCAATATTTCATACTGCCTATTAAAATACTGCCACATGTGGCAGGAAAAAAAAACCCACCTTATTTTTTAAAAGTCCCTTGGAGCCTGACATTCTCTAGTAGATATATTCTACCCCTGTGCAGAATCAGGACACGGGGTTTTCCAATGAACAAGGCCAAATTATTTTCTCAAAAAGTAATACTGACTCTGCTCAAATCCTCAGATGAGTATTCACTTGAGACCCTAGAGCCTTGTGCCATAAACTATGGAAGACAATTTGGGCCTGAGAAGGTTTGAAGGCTGGGGTTAACTAACCCCGGGCTTTGTTCATACTTCCAACAATTGTTTCAGGAGCTGCATCTCTCTGATGGGCCCACAGTATTTCCATAGCTTTAGAACTGCACATGGGGTGTCTGGGTGGCTTGGTAGGTTAAGCGTCCAACTTTGGCTCAGGTCATTATCTTGTGGTCCATGCGTTCGAGCCCCGCATGGGGCTCTATGCTGATAGCTTGGAGCCTGGAGCCTGCTTCAGATTCTGGGTCTCCCTCTCTCTCTGTCCCTCCCCCACTCATGCTCTGTCTCTCTCTGTCTCTCAAAAATAATAAACATTAACAAATTTTTTTTTAAATATATGAAAAAAAGAACTGGTCTCAGTGGTATCTGTGTTTTCTCTCTTATGTCAGTTACCCAATTGGTAGAAACAAAGGTAAGGCCCTGAAAGGTAGGTCTTAGATGCAAAGAGAGGAACTGATTAGGAAGCAGGGCCCTTCTTCCCTCTGTCCCCTTCCCCTGGCAAGCAGTGACTGCACCCCTTGGCCATCTTCCTCCTGCACCACCATGGAGGTCTCCCCTTGTTATCCTACCTCAGACCAGGCACTGAAGAGCCTTTGTTCACTATTCCAACTTGTTTCGTGGGCGTATCTCTTTTTTGGGTTTCATCCCCACAGCTCCCTCCAGGAGCTCCACTCTACTCCCTCCTAGTCTGTGCCACTCCCTCTTCTCAGCAAGGTTTTCTCTTACCTTTTTTTCCAGTCAAGGCAGCTGGCAGCTTTACTGAGAATCTAAAGACTCATGTAATCTTGAGCGAGGCAAAGGTGGCTGGCAGGAGGGATTAGGATCCCCTCTCTGAGCAGGGAGGAGGGTAGTTCCTAGAGAGCCAGGCACTCCGTAAACTACCAAAGCCCTGCTTTGACCATAAATGCAGTTCAGCCTGGCCTTTGGTGAATGTCTCCTTTTTTTTTTTTTTTTTTTTAAGTAGAATTGTATCTTCATGGACCCACCAATGTAAGTTAACAGGAAAATATACATTCCAATAGCTGAATGAGTTGACCTGTTGTATGGGGTTACTTAGTATTGTTCATTTAAATACTGGAGAATGTCTGTCAAGTACAATGGCTTTTGCTGTAGCACTGTTGATGTTAAACTGTTCTGACAGTAAGTAGGCAATAGGTTCAGCAGCTTCTAAAGGAAAATTGTGGTCCGTATTAATAAAACCATGTCATCAGCATTGAGAAGGGTGCATTCTCTACTATTTACTATGCCGTGCAGCATCCTCTCATTTAACAGCTGTATCAAGTTATATATATTGGATCTATAATGTCAAATTAGGACACCACTCTGTTTTATATGCATTTAGAACTAGAATTTTGCCCTACCCATAGGAACTCAGAATGTACACCACGATTATAGAATTTGATAAATAGATTCATTCAAAAGATACTTATTGAGTGCATTATTGTTCTATGAACTGGAGATACAAAATAAATAAGACATGGTCTCTGTGGAGAAGACAGTGCAAATGAGTATTACAGCATCTTCACAAGTTTAGGATAGGACTGTCAGTCGTTGTTGTATTCCTGGTATCAAGGATTCCTGAAACTTTTTAAATTTAAACAGAAACGAAATTCAGTGGTGCTATTATGTATGATACATGGTCTTATGGGAGCACTAACAAGTGATCTGATCAGAAAATAAAATCATCATAAAACCCATATTCTTTTAATTCTGATTTTTTTAAATAAAACAATAAAAGTAACACATGGTTATTGTAAAAAGTCCTACACTTTTTTAGTGTAAAAATCCCATTGCTTCATTATTCTTAACTATGTTTTTTTCAGAATAAAGGGAGTAATGCTGGTCAGTAGTAGATTACTCCTAAAACCTGTTCATTATTCATGTAAGATATATCCTTAGAGCTAATTCAGAAAAAAAAGGGTTTGCTTAAGAACAATGGCCTTTGTTTCATTTCATTTTTTAAAAAATGTTTATTTATTTACTTTGAGAGAGAGAGAGAGAGAACACATGTGCAGAGGACAGGCAGAGAGAGAAGGAGAGAGAGAATCTCTGCACTAACAGTGCAGAGCCCATTGTGGATTCGATCTCACCAACTGTGAGATCATGACCTGAGCTGAAATCAAGAGTCAGATGCTTAACCAACTGAGCCACCTAGGTGCCCTTCATTTCATTTTTTTTAAAGCTTTAAGTGATAATAAAAAGTTATTAGATCCCAATTTAGTAAATAACTGAATTCCGTAGAATATAGTTGACCCTTGAGCAACATGGGTTTGAACTGCATGGGTCCATTTACACACAGATTTTTTTTTTATAAATACCATACAGCAAATGTATTTTCTCTTATAATTTTCTTAATAATATATTCTTCCTTCTACCTTACCTTATTGTAAGATAGCATATAGTACATGTAACATACAAAATATGTATTAATCAACTGTTTATGTTTTTGGTAAAGCTTCTGGTCAACAATAGTTATTACCAATTAAGTTTGAAGGAGTCAAAATTTATACACAGATTTTCGGTTATGCAGGAGGTCAGCACCCCTAACACCCATGTTATTCAAGGATCAGCTATACAAAGAGATCTAGAGCTGAGATACACAAATTCTTACACTACTGGAGATCGGTACCACTATGGCTCAAAGAGGCCTTCCATAAACAACACTTTTTCTACATTCATATACATCATTGGTTGTATCAATCCAACTTGAAGTCTTTCACTGAAATCAATCATAACCACTCCTTTCCTCTAGAAGACAAACAAGTTAAAAAATTATCTGAACTTAATAAGTCAACATGTCATTCCAGGTAAGCCATTTGAAAAGTTCTTTTACAAAATTTGCAGGATGTATTTGACTTTTCAGAATCTTTCTTGGACCAGATGAAATATTAAAGAATAATGTGAAATCTGAACAGACAAATTACTAGCAACGAAACTGAATTGGTAATCAATAATTACCAAACAATAAAAGTCCAAAACTGATGGCTTACACAAGTGAATTCTATCAAACATTTAAAGGAAAATTAACACCTATTCTGCTCTAACTATTCAAAAAGATAGAAGAGGAAAGAAAGCTTCAAAATATATTCTACAACCCCAGCATTACCCTGATATCAAAATCAGATAAGGAAACCACAGAAAAAGAAAACTACAGCCCAAAATACCTGATAAACTTGGATGCAAAAATTCTGAACAAAATATGAGTAAATTACATTAAAAATATATTAAAAGTATCATTCACCATACCCAAGTGGGATTTATTCTGTGGATGTAAGGGCAGGTCAGTATTTGTAAATTAATCAACATGATACACCACATGAACAAAATGAAGGATAAAAAAATCACATGATCATCTCAGTAGATGCAGAAAAAGCATTTGACCAAATTCAACATTCATTGATGATAAAACCTCTCAACTCATCCATTCATGATAAAAAGTAGGTTTAGGGGTGCCTGGGTGGCTCAGTTGGTTAAGCATCTGACTTTGGTTTTTGTTTTTGTTTTTTTTTTTTACAAATAGTTTATTGTCAAATTTGTTTCCATATAACACTCAGTGCTCATCCCCACAAGTGCCCTCCTCCATGCCCATCTCCTCCCTCCCCCCCACATCCATCAGTCCTCAGTTTGTTTCTCAGCATTCAAGAGTCTCTCATGGTTTGCCTCTCTCCCTTTCCCCCACCATTTCCCCCCTTCTTCTCCCCCATGATCCTCAGTTAAGTTCCTCCTAATCCTCCTATACATAAGCATTCGACTTTGGCTCAGGTCATGATCTCATGGTTCATGGGTTTGAGCCCCACGTCAGGCTCTGTGCTGACAGCTAGCTCAGAGCCTAGAGCCTGTTTCAGATTCTGTATCTCCCTCTCTCTCTGACCCTCTCCTGCTCATGCTGTCTCTCTCTCAGAAATAAATAAAACATTAAAAAAAATTTTTTTAAAGTAGGTTTAGAGGGAACATACTTCAACATAAAAGCCATGTATGAGAACCCAAAGCTAACACCCAATGAAGAGAAACTGAGAGTTTTTCCTCTAAAATCAGGAAAAAGACAAGGATGTCTACTCTCACTACTGTTATTCAACATAGTACTGGAAGTCCTAGCCATAGCAATCAGACAAGAAAAATAAATTAGAGGCATCCATATTGGTGAAGAAAAGGTTTATCACTGTTTGTAGAAGAATGATACTATACATAGAAAACCCTAAAGATTCTACAAAAAAATCTACAGAATAAATAAATTCAGTAAAGTTGCAGGACACAAAATTAATACCCAGAAATCAGTAGTGTTTCTATATACTAATAATGAAGTAGCTGAAAGAGAATTAAGAAAATAATCCCATTTACAATTGCACCAAAATGAATAAAATACCTAGGAATAAACTTAAAGAGGTGAAAGATCTATACACTGAAAACCATAAAACACTGATGAAAGAAACTGAAGATGATATAAACAAATGTAAAGTAATTCCATGCTGGAATTGGATTGGAAGAATTAATATTGTTAAGATGTCCATATTATCCAAAGCAATCTACAGATACAATGCAATCCTTATAAAAATACCAACAACACTTTTTACAAAACTACAATAAATACTACTGAAGTTTTTATGAAACCACAAAAGACTTGAAATAGCCAGAGCAATCTTGAGGGAAAAAAAAAAAAAAAAAACCAAAGCTGGAGGTATCACAATTTCCGATCTCAAGATTTCCCACAAAGCTGTGGTAATTTAAATAGTATGGCACTAGCACAAAAATAGACACATAGATAGATCAATAGAACAGAACAGAGAGCCCAGAGATAAACTCATGATTATATGGTCAATTAATCTGTGACAAAGGATGATGAATATACAATGGAGTAAAGATAGTCTCTTCAATAAATGGTGACAGGAACAAGACAGCTACATGTAAAAGAATGAAGCTGGTCCACTTTCTTATACCATATACAAAATAAACTCAAATGGATTAAATACCAAAGTGTATGACCTGAAACCATAAAAAAAAAAAAAAAACCTAGAAGAGGACATAGGCTGTAATTTCTCTGACATTGGCTGTAGTAACATTTTTCTAGGTATGTCTTCTGAGACAAGGGAAATAAAAGCAAAAATAAACTATTAAAATAAAAACCATTAAAAATAAACTATCAAAATAAAAAGCTTATGCAAAACCATGAATAAAACAAAAAGGCAGTCTACTGAGGATATTTACAAATGATATATATGATAAGGAGCTAATATCCAAGAATATATAAAGAACTTATACAACTCAACACCAAAAAAACCAGCCAAATGGATTAAAAAATGGGCAGAGGATGTGAATAGACAGTTTCTAAAGGAGACATCCAGTTGGCCAACAGACACATAAAAAGATGCTCAACGTCGCTCATCATCAGGGAAATGCAAATCAAAACCACAAGGAGATATCACCTTACACCTGTCAGAATGGCCAAAATCAAAAAGACAAGAAATAACAAATGTTGATGAAGGTGTGGAGAAAAGGAATCCCCATGAGGAATCCCTGTTGGTGGGAATGTAAACTGGTGTAGCCACTGTGGAGGATAGTATGGAGGTTCCTCAAAAAAATTAAAAATTGAAATATGATATTATCCAATGATTTCACTATTAGGTATTTACCCAAAGAAAAATGAAAACCTAATTTGAAAGGATATATGTATCCCTATGTTTATTGCAGAATTATTTACAATAGCCAAATATGGAAGCAATTGAAAAGTCCAACAATAAATGAATGGATAAGGGAGGTGTTGCATATACTATGCAGCCACAAAAAAGGATGAGATCTTGCCATTTGCAACAACATAGATAGACCTAGAGGGTATTAGCTAAATGAACTAAGTCAAACAAAGGAAGACAAATACAATATAATTTCACTCATAAGTGGATTTTTAAAAAAATGAATAAACAAACAAAAAGCCAAATCAGACCTGTAAACACAGAGAACAAACTAATGGTTGTCAGAGGGGAGGAAGGTGGAAGGATGGGCAAAATGGGTGAAGTGGAGTGGGAAATACAGGCTTTCAGTCATGGAATGAATAAATCATGGGAATAAAAGGCACAGTATAAGGAATAGCCTGAATGGTGACACAGGGTAGCTACCCTTGTGGTCAGCATAGCATAGTAGATAAGCTTGTTGAATCACTATGTTGTACACCTGGAACTAGTGTAATATTATGTATCAACTACACTTAAGCAAAAAAAATTAAGATAAGAAATTTTTAAATCTATGCAAAAAACATCAATGTGAAAAATGCAGATTCTTATTATCTTTTTTCCCCAGTATCAAAAGAAATAAGTGCAGATCTTTTTTTAAAAGGTCTTTCTTCCATCGATTAGCACCCTAAATTCAACACCAGGGTTTTCTTTTCTTTTTTTTTTAATGTTTTATTTATTTCTAGGAGAGAGAGAGAGAGAGAGAGAGAGGGACAGCGTGAGCAGGGGAGGGTCAGAGAGAGAGGGAGTCACAGACTCTGAAACAGGCTCCAGGCTCTGAGCTGGCAGTCAGCACAGAGCCCGACGCGGGGCTCAAACCCATGGGGTTCATGACCTAAGCGAAAGTCGGACGTTTAACCCACTAAGCCACCCAGGCGCCCCAGCCCCAGGTTTTTCTCTAGTTTACTTCAATCTCTGATTTTGATCAAGTCATATATTTGTACCTAAGTTTTCTCACCCAAATCACACCAACCACTATAAAGTGATGAAAGCCAAATCACAACTAAGGATTTAAGAGGATAAATAAGTTTTTAGGAAAAATATTAGTTACAGATACTGAATCCCTTTAAGATAACAAAGGCTTCACAAATGACTGTTTTTTCACGTCTTTGACTTATAATTTCTTCACTCCTAAAATGAAGGGTTTAGTTAAATGATCTCTTGGGTTTCATGTGGTGGTAAAATTCTATTACCATATTGTTTCTATTATCATGAATATTACGTGCAGAAAGGTAAGAAAGAAAATAGCAGACAAGCAACATAAATGGTATATCCATGGTAAACATTTCTGAAACTCTTCCAGTTTAGCTTCTTCAATAAGAAAGTGAAATCCCAAAGAGGTTTAGCTGGTGGTAAAAGGGTACTCTGAAACCTATACTCTAACTCAGGCACAATGTCAAGGAATTATTGTAGACAGAACCACAACCAAGTGGACATGGTGGCAGAGGGACTCATTTAGAGTAGACTGGAAAGGAATTTGCTATTTTCTCCACTCTAGTTTTATTCAAACCAATAGAAAAATTGTATTTAACAATGCAATGTCAAACCAACACAGCATTAGGCATTTCTCTGGGCCATTCAAAATCTTCTTGGGTGGCTGACAGTCTTTTGCTTCCAGAGTATTTGAGGTGTGTACTAATGGCTTAGTACAATGAAGTATCTTAATGGCATATTTACTGAAGCACTTAATCTACTCTTGGGGGGTGAAGAGATCAAGTGCATCTCTGTTAAAGCACAGAAGCTTGTTAGAGATATATAATGGCTATTGCAGGCTAGAGTCCACAGACTCACTCTGTGGTTTTGATGATAACCTCGACTTGTCAAAGTTCTAATTTGTCACCAGGCATTTTGAACGAGTACCTAAGACACTTCATCAATACCTGTCAATCCACACCCAGCAAAGAAAGCAATACAGTGTCAAGCAAAGGATTTCACTTAACGAGCTGGCCATAAACCTGTCATGGGTTGTTTTTACCTAGCTTCTGTTCTTTCACTGCTTCCCAGGCCAGATTCCACCAAATACTCAGGGTTAAACAGAATCTCTCAGAGTTGAGAGAAATCCCCATAGACTTCCCCACCACCCATCTGTGTAACCTACCAGAGAACTGGCTGGCCCATAGGGCTTTGGTTTATTTGTCTGTTAAATAAAGAGATGGAACTAAGTGGTTTTGAGGACTAACATTCCATAATTATATCTCACTTTTTCTTTCAGTAACTAGTAGTTTGAAGAACCCTGAGTAAAGTCAAATTTCCAAGTTGTGCCTCAAGGAAATTTGTTTTTTTCTCCTTTTTTTTTCAAAAATAGAATCCCTATGGTTCAAGGAAAGCTGAAGGCACCTATTTTAGCTTTACTCCTTTAGGGAAGCATTTAAAGAATGAAACCAGGAATGGCTGCTATTTAAAGAAGTGGTCATTAAAAAAAGATGAGTTATGATTAGAATGAAATTGTCTTCAATGAAATAACGTCCCATTTGAGTGTATCTTCTTTTTAAACCTCTCTATGTACGTATAAATGCCATGCTGGTATCTCTGTGTTATAAACCAGCTCACAAAAGGGACCCTGTAAATGAACTGTTTTTATTGTAGTTAGGGGTCTAAAAAAAAAAAAAGGCTAGTTGTGTAAAGGACCTGGGATTGAAAATCATGTCTAAATATAAAGGGAAAATATATAAGAATAAAAGTATATTCAGCTTCACTGTTGGACACATAATTGCTAATCATATAATTACTAATCCTGTAATTCTCAGCATTTCCAGTGCAAGAAAAGAAAGAAGATCAAGGTGTTCTTAATGAAAAACACATTTAATCAATAATGTCTATGTCAGGGAAAGGAGAGTTACAAGAAATGGGATTTACAACAATGGTCCAGTGGGGAGAAGGAGTGGGGTTGAAACTACAGATTCTTGAGTCAAGCTGGGTGACTGACCTCTTGGTCTGAACTGCACAGAACAATTTATCTAAGTCCTACAGAAGGAATTGAATTCTTTCTCCAGGAAGTGGCCTGCTCTTAGGCTATGGTGGGATTAGACTAGTTGTTTCTAAGTTTCAAGTCTCTTTTTTCACTGATTCCTGAAACTTTCATACCTTTTTTAAATGTTTATTTACTTTTGAGAGAGAGAGAGAGAGAGAGAGAGAGAGAGAGCAGGGGAGGGGCAGAGAGAAAGGAAGAGAGAGAATCCCAAGCTGGCTCCATGCTGTCAGTGCAAAGTCCAACATGGGGCTTGAACCCACGAACCGTGAGATCATGACCTGAGCTGAAGTCCAACACTCAACTGACTGAACCACCCAAGTGCCCCTAATTCCTGGAACTTTCAAAGACTCATCCAAATGAAACACATGCCGGGGCACTTGGGTGGCTCAGTCGGTTAAGCGTCCGAATTCAGCTCAGGTCATGATCTCACAGTTCGTGGGTTCGAGCCCCGTGTCGGGCTCTGTCCTGGCAGCTAGCTCAGAGCCTGAGCCCTTCTTTGGATTCTGTGTCTCCCTCTCTCTCTGACTCTCCCTTGCTTATGCTGTCTCTCTCTCTCTCAGAAATAAATAAAACATTAAAAAAAAAATGAAATGCATGCCTGTTCTGAGGCAAACCTGCCACAGAGAAAGCCTCCTGTCACATATAGTTCCATCTCGCCTCAATCAGTTTATTCAAGCTTCTGGCCTTTTGGATTTTGGGGCTCATATTTTCATCTCAACGACTCCACCTCCTAGAAATACCTAATGGACTGTTAAAGAATTGGCAAAGAGTAAAAGAAATATTTCATAGCTGGTATTTTTATTTTGGGTTAAAAAATTCACAGGTTATTTTAATTCACTGCTATAGTTCTTAGCCCATTTTAGACGAGCAGTTGGGGTCTGGAAATTAGCTTTTCTCTAGACTACCAGAAAATCATTAAAACCGTATCCCCAGTTGGTCCCACAGTTAATTAACTGTTCTTTGCAAAATCTTTCTGTAAATATTCAGTGTAAAACACATTTTATTTCCCATTATGCTTGTGATCCTAAGTTATCTGGTGCCTCTGCTTAGGCTAATCTTGACCTAGTTCTCATAAAAATAAACACTGTGATGTTAGAGTTCACAGCCTTTGGGTATCACAGCTGCACTCTTGGGGCTAACGCTGCTCTTGTGGCAATGACACGAGGAATACAGAGTAACTTGAGTTACGTGGAGCTCCACACAATTCCCACCAGATGAAGAAGGTGTTTAAATATTATAATCCTGTTTTGGGGCGCCTGGGTGGCTTAGTCGGTTAAGCGTCCGACTTTCGCTTAGGTCATGATCTCGCGGTCTGTGGGTTCGAGCCCCGCGTCAGGCTCTGTGCTGACTGCCAGCTCAGAGCCTGGAGCCTGTTTCAGTCTGTGACTCCCTCTCTCGCTGACCCTCCCCTGCTCACGCTTTCTCTCTCTCTCTCCTAGAAATAAATAAAACATTTAAAAAAAATAAATATTATAATCCTGTTTTAAGAATCTCCTTCTGTATCATGTTGAAATCTTCTTTGAAGCTGCCATTTATCACATGCTTACCATCCAGCGGTAATAAATTAAATGTTTGTTTAGTGATAAGGCTTCCACCTACTTCATTCACCCTTGACCCCGCACTTCTGAGACCCAGAGCATACACAGGAAGAGAAAGCAAAGTCAGTTAACAGAAGAAGACTGAGAATTGATTAACTATTAGTTGTCCCTCTGATTAACAGTGACAGTCCTAATGATTCCATAAAGTTTCAAAACGTTTTAAAAATTTAATTATTAATAATATAAAACCCCAAGAATCCACATTAAAATAGAATGCTTCCATTGGCATTTGGTTACGAATGAGTGAAATGAGGAAAAAACACTAGATTAGGAGTCAGAAGACCTGGTTCATGTACTGCCGATGGTTTCGGTTTCATCTGTTTTATGGGGCCAACACCTGCCTTATCTGCCTGACAAGGTTGCTTTAAGCATCTAAATAAAGCAGTGGGTATGAATGTTCCTTGTAAACAAGAATGTGCTTTACAAAATGTTTTAATAATTTACTTTCCTCTTATGTGTACAGAAAATGAAATACATTTTTAAAAGAATTTTTTATGGGATGTCTGGATAGTTCAGTCACTTGAGCTTCCAACTTTGGCTCAGGTCATGATTTCAAGGTTTGTGAGTTCGAGCCCCATGTCGGACTCTGTGCTGACAGCTCAGAGCCTGTAGCTGCTTCAGATTCCCTCCCCACCTCTTAAAAATAAATAAGCATGAAAAAATAATTTTTTAATAAATAGAAGAACTTATGGAGGAGGACACTTGTGGGGATGAGCACTGAGTGTTATGTGGAAACTAATTTGACAATAAACTATTTGTAAAAAATAAATAAATAAATAAATAAATAAATAAATAAATAAATAGAAGAACTTTTTATTACAAAGTTTCAAAAGGACTGCAAAAGATTCCCAATAAACTTTTCTACTGTTCTTATCAGAAACATAAGAGAAGAGGATAGCAGGGTAGCAGCTGCCCAAGGAATCAGACAGCAGAGAGCACAAAATCTGGCATCAGGGAGAACATTGAAAATACTTGAACCTTTCTAAGAAAGGTTGAAGAAAAAGGGATTCAAAGTTTTTCACAAGACCTAACTTCAATTTAATTACTGATTTTTAACTACAAAGCAGCAAAATATTCATGCAGGGAGAGCTATTTATTGGCCACCCCAGGGCATCTGTCTCTAGATTGGCCCCTGCTCACATCTTTCCAATGTTTTTGGACACCTGTGAAATTCTGAAGGTAAAAGAAAATGTCTACTCACACCCCTACTCATGCCTGTAGGTCCTATAACCCAACATTATTACTAATTTATTAATAACTATTAATTTGTTAATAATTATGTTACCCTCATAGTGGGATTTAAATTAGACATTTAAATGGCAATAATGAAGTATTATTTTAATTGAGATTATACTAATTACATTTATGATTTATTGTGAAGCCAGTGGAGGGCCCTAAATGTCTAAATGCTTCAGGTCCAAGTTACTTAAACAAGGCCAAAATAATTAAACTCAAGCCTCAGTATGAAGTAGAAACAATAGTTTAAGACAAAGTTTGGAGATATGTGAGCTTTTCTAAGAAAGATTAGGGAGAAGAGATCCCTTGTTCTTTATAATGCTCAATTTAAATTAAATCACAGTGATTTCTTTTCAGACAAAGTTGTAAAGTCATGAAATAGTCATGCAGCCCTTTATTCTCTAAGAAGTCACAGAGAGAAATAAGTATAAGTGAATACTTGTCTCTGTATTGAATCAATCCTTCCTCCTATCTATCTCTCTGTCCCTCCACCTGTCCCCTTCACTCTTCCTTCTTTTTCTTTTTTTAAAAAAGCAACATGCTTAGTCTATGAAGAAGTAGGAAGCAATATAGCCTGGTCTCCATTCCATATTTCTTATCTTTGTGTCTCCATCCTGTACCACCCCCTCTCGTAACAGTAGTGATGTGTGAGGGAAGATTTTATTTGATTAGGTCAAAGGTGAGACTCACAGGATAACACTGTCCTTTTAATAGTCTTTGGTATGACAGAAAACATAAAACCAAAGGCCACATACCTATCTTATCCACACATACCATCAACATCAATAGGTACCCCACTACAGCCTCAGGCAGTTTATTCTAATAATCATTCTGCCCGCCAACCACTCCAGTATCCTGGTGACCCAGCTTGCTTTTGACTGCCCATCCATTCCTTGTAGTTTCCTCTTGTCTACTGTTTGTAAACAGAAATCAGCAAAATATTACATTTCATAACAGCTACATGAATATTTCTGATGCTTAAGTAATATTAAATGATTGATTATTGCAATGTGGTATCAATACAGGATGGCATTAAAAATTTTTTTCTTAACCTTTATTCATTTTTGGAGAGAGAGAGACAGAGCATTAATAGGGGAGGGGCAGAGAGAGAGAGGGAGACACAGAATCTGAAGTGGGCTCCACGCTCTGAGCTGTCAGCACAAAACTCAATGTGGGGTTTGGACTCATGAACCATAAGATCATGACCTGAGCTGAAGTTGAATGCTTAACCAACTGAACCACCCAGGTGCCCCAATACAAGATGGCATTTTACAGACAGAGACAGAGAGAGGAAAGTTACTTCAGAGTTCCTTAACAGTAAATATTCAACTTAGTCATTTAGTAGCTGTGTAATTTGGTCAAATTAATCAATTTGTTTCCTTCATTCTACAAAGAGCATATAATAATCGTAAGATTATTATAGGGATTAATTATGATAATACATAAAGAATGCTTCACAAAGACTGGTACAAAAAAAAAAGCACTCAGTAAATAAATGTTAAGTATTACTAATGTTGTTATGAGGACAAGAGGCAGTCTATGCAGGGAACTGAACACCAGGCCTAGGGAAACACCCAGAAGAACCTGGGTGCCTCCACATACCAGCTGTGTCTTCCTTTCATATTTTAGGGCTAAAAAGTGTGAGTGAACAAGATTACTGAACAGCAACATTTGCAATGAGCAAAAGCACTTAAAAGGGTCTTTTCTTTAGCCAAGATGATTCATATTTAACCTGTTGCTATTCTGAATAATGCTAGAATTACTCCCCAAGTTGTAAATAGCATGATCACTGGATAAGCCAGAGTTTGTGGTCAGTCATATAATATTTTTAACAGTCATGGGGAAATAAAGTCTAGTAAGGAAATAACTAAATGTTAACATAGCTGAGATAACATTACTTTACTTCTTTAACAGTGGAAAATTATCTTTCCACCTGACAAATGCATGTGACAGTGGCCAATCCCCCATGTATCTTCTGTTATGTGATATTAAAGATATGGCATAATTTCATTATGCTGATAATTTCCCTTTATAGTCATTTTTACTATGGGTCATTTCATATTTTTTTTTACAAATAGTTTATTGTCAAATTAGTTTCCACATAACACCCAGTGCTCATCCCCACGAGTGCCCTTCTCCATGCCCATCCCCTTTCCCCCCTACATCCATCAGTTCTCAGTTTTTGTCAGCATTCAAGAGTCTCTCATGGTTTGCCTCTCTTCCTTTCCCCCACCATTTCCCCCCTTCTTCTTCCCCTTGGTCCTCTGTTAAGTTCCTCCTAATCCTCCTATACATGCAAACATATGATATTTGTCCTTCTCTGCCTGACTTATTTCACTCAGCATAACACCCTCAAGGTCCATCCATGTTGCTACACATGGCCAGATTTCATTCTTTCTCATTGCCATGTAGTATTCCATGGTATAGATAAACCACATCTTCTTGATCCATTCATCTGTTGATGGACACTTAGGCTCTTTCCATGTTTTAGCTATTGTGGAGAGTGCTGCTCATTTCATATATATTTTTTAAATGTAGACAATATAAACCTTGCATATACACTACTCATCTTAAGAAATAAAACCTTACAGTATCTATCCAAGGGATAGAGGTGTGCTGTATTGAAGGGGCACATGCACCCAATGTTTATAGCAGCACTATCAACAATAGCCAAAGTATGGAAAGAGCCCAAAAGTCCATCAATGTATGAATGGATAAAGAAGATGTTGCATATATATATACAGTGGAGTATTACTTGGCAATCAAAAAGAAAGAAATCTTGCCATTTGTAACTATGTGGATGGAACTGGAGGGTATTATGCTAAGTGAAATCAGTCAGTCAGAGAAAGACAACTATCATATGGCATCACTCCTATGATGACTTTAAGATACAAAAGAGATTAACATAAGGGAAGGGAAGCGAAAATAACATAAAAACAGGGAGGGGGATTAAAAACATAAGAGACTCTTAAATATGGAGAACAAACAGAGGGTTACTGGAGAGGTTGTAGGAAGGGGAATGGGCTAAATGGGTAAGAGGCATTAGGGAATCTACTCCTGAAATCATTGTTGTACTATATGCTAACTTGCATGTAAATTAAAATAAATAAATAAAAAGTTTTTTAAAAAAGAAATAAAACCTTACAAATGCATTTGAAGCCTCCCCTAATGATTTCATTTCTAATTTCTCTTTCCCCTGGACCGCAAGGTAGTCACCATATTGAATTTGGTGTTATTTATTCACATGGGATGGGATGCATTTTCAAGGTTACTTTCTCAGACCAAGATAAAAGGGCTAGCCTTCTACCAATATTTAGAGTGAATTATTCCCTTTGTCCTCCGAGTAGAATTTATGATGTGGCAAGGTCTAGTAGAATCAGAATTAACTTTTTTTTTTAAATTAAATCAAAAGAGGGAAAATATCCCACTGTAAGGCCAATCCAACTGTGAAATGCAACACCCTTAAAAAAATAAAGTCAAGCATATTTGGAAATATGTGGAGAAAAAGCTCTATAGATGTGGAAGGGATTCAAGAATTGAGTTTCAGAAATATGGCAGACTATACATTAAAAATTCCTGCTGCTAGATTAGCTGGAGATGCTGAGAAAAATTTCACAAACTTTAAAACAATGCACAGCTAAACCCATATAAAAGAAAAATATCCAGGTGTCAGGAATAATGAAGCAACTAAATCAGGACAGGCAAATGAGTAGTCTATTCTGCTTGTGCCTTGATGATGGGTGGTGAGTAGCAGTCACAACCAAGGAATTTGGCTTTAAGGGAATGCAAAGGACAGGAGATAGGAAATTGGCTATTGTAAAGTGGAGAATTGAAGATCCCTGCATAAAACTAGAAGGGCTTAAAGTCTCAGTTGGAGGAAAAAAAAAAAATCTCCCATCCAGTAAAAGAAGACCATAGACAAGAGGGAAATTGATTTATCTGTGCTTGGGCTCTAAGTGAGTGATTTTAAATAAATCCCTTGAGAAAGTATAAAATCTGGGCCTGCACAACACAGAGAGCTATATTTATGTCACATGTAGTCTAGAAAGCCACCAGTCAAAAAATTACAAACAACAAAGTCCTAAGCCAGAGGTCTCCAATGAGTGCACATAGGAGTAAACACAAAACTATGCTGGAAAAACACTCTACCTCAAGCTGCATGGGAATTTTATAGATAAATTCATAATCCAAGATTTAAGACAAAAGAAAAAACAAAAAATAGTGGATTAAAACACCCAAGAAATGAACACAATAGAAATGTCTGATAGAGGGGAGCCTGGGTGGCTCTGTCAGGTAGGTGTCAAACTCTTGGTTTCAGCTCAGGTCATGATCTCAGAGTTCGTGAGTTTGAGCCCCACATTGGGATCTGGGCTGGCAGTGTGGAGCCTGCTTGGTATTCTCTCTCTCCCTCTCTCTCTCTCTGCCCCTCCCCCACTCACGCTCTCTCTCAAAATATTTTTTTTCTTAAATAGTTTATTGTCAAGTTGGTTTACATATAACACCCAGTGCTCATCCCACAAGTGCCCTCCCCCATGCCCATCACCCCCCTTCCTCTCTCCCCCACCCCTATCAGCCCTCAGTTCGTTCTCAGCATTCAAGAGTCTCTCATGGTTTGCCTCCCTCCCTCTCCCCAACTATTTTTCCCCTTCTCCTCTCCCATGGTCCTCCATTAGCTTCCTCCTAATCCACCTATATGTGCAAACATATGGTATCTGTCCT